>NW_027137844.1:648948-656901 GCF_000149305.1 Rhizopus delemar RA 99-880
TAATATATATTCCATTCCTGTCTCAAAAAATGGCGCTGGCTTATTGGTTGTGTCGTTGGACATCAAAGGTGCTGGACATCAAAATTATTCTTGTGATCAGCATTGTTCTCTTGATCTAAAATTTCATCATTTGTGCTACAGTAATTAACAAAGGTACAAGATAATTAATTGATTAGTAAAAAGCTAATTGTGTTACATTCTAAAAATGTAACAAAAGACGTGACAACAGTTTGACTAAAAGGATCTATAAGTTCGTCACAGCAATGTAATGATTTGGTTTATAGTAGTTTCTCTGTTTGGGAGTGTTGAGTTAAGGTTTAAATAAACAGATTTGGGTGTAATTGATATAAGAGTTGCTTTTATATGAGTCAGATTTGGCTTGATTCGCTTGTTATAGTGACCACCAGATCTTATAAAGTAGATCAGACTGTTTTGATAAAGGTAAAATAAAAAAAAAAAAGATAAAAAGATAAATAAAAGGGGGTTTTACAATGAAGTATGATAGCTTCAAGGGACTTCTTGTTCTTGATGTTAAATAAAATAAGAGATAATTTGCCTCTTTAAAAGAATATTTATTTGATAAAAAGAAAAAGTAAAATAAGAAGTGAAGTAAGTAAGAAGTTAATAAGAAGTGAAGTATTTTTGTGATTATTATTTGGAGTTATTTATATGTTTTTGGATTTTATGCTTTTGTTCTGTTTTTGGTATTTTGGGTGGTTGTTATAAGATAAGAGGCGGTTGTTGTATAGTGTAAGGTGGTCGTTGCAAACTGTAAGGCGTTCGTTATAAACTGCAACGATTTAAATTCCGCCGTTTTGTTCTTGCGTGTTACAGCAATAAAAAATGACGACGATGACACACATATTAATGTCGAAAGTAAACGTCCGTATTGGAGAAGCTGGGCGTCGATCCCAGTGCCTCTCGCATGCTAAGCGAGCGCTCTACCATTTGAGCTACATCCCCTCAGTTGTGATATGTGGCTAAATCCGTCTCTTCGTCCTGTATTTAATCACGTGTTTTGCGGCTCAGATTGTTGTTGTGCGGACCGGGTAATATTTTCTTATTGTTTGGTGCTTTTGTGGCTGTATTGGGAAATAGTGTCAAGTTACACAGATCGCCCCTTTAGCTCAGACGCGAAAGATATTAGAGTTCCCGTAAGACAAGTTAGATATGAAGATTCTATGGTGTCTAAATATATACAAGATCGAGAACTCAATTGTTCTAGAAGAACAAGAAGTAACGGAATGTCAAAAAGAGTTTTATTATAAATAGTGTTGATGTGATAATAATAAACGAGATACAGTCTTCTTCCCTTTTTTTTTATATACTTACTTTACGCTTTTAAAAGTCTTACTGCCTAAAGAGGTTCCCATACTATCAATTGAAAGTCGTATTATTCAAGGTAAACATAGTTGGGGAAAACACACATATCAAGTGGTCCGGCCTACCAGATAAAGTATATTAATCGGTGATGTATATTCAAGGTTATATTAAAATGTCAAGCTTAAATCAAGAGAATCAAGTCTTTTCCGGTGCGTTGACAGGTGAAAGTCAACAGGGAAACAAGATGATGCGTTATGTTAATGAGCCTAAGAGCTTCTCTGGTTATACCAAATATCCAGGTGGTGATATCTGTACGGAAGCTTACACTTGGTTAAACCGAATGTCGCGTTTAAAAGCTACTGCAAAGTTATCAGACAAAGAAATTCTTTTCATTGTGGGTGATCACCTTGTAGAGAAAGCTGAAACCTGGTGGAATGTCGTTGGTTCTAAGTCTGAATCTTGGAAAGAGTTTTCTGAGCTGTTCAAGAAACAGTATATGGTGGACCAGGAAGACAAGTGGTGGCGTCAACTTCAAACTATGAAGCAAGGTCCTCAGGACAGTATCGACGATGTGGCCCTGAAAATGGAGGAACTCTTTGGTCTTCTGGGTTCGATGAGTGATGCTTTCCAGGTCAGAACGTTTTTGGGTGCTATAAATCCTGCTATTGCATTTGAAGTTGAAAAGGATGAAACTCCCAACACGTTTTCTGCTGCCAAAAAGAAGGCTAAACAGATTGAAAGAAGTTTAGCAAAGTATGGTGCTAATGGCGTGATGGGTACTCGTGGCTTTAGTAATGGTACTATTATGGAGAATGATAATGTTGGTTCTCAGCATGGCTGGAACTCCTCTTCATCGACCGTCTCATCTTTGGCTGAAAGGCTAGAACAATTGCGGATTAACTTGGTGCAATTGAGCAATGTTGTCATGGGTCAAGAGAGGGTTGCTCCTCAGGTTGTAAACCCTAAGCCAGTTCGTCGAGGTTTGGTCTGTTTCTTTTGTGACGAAGAAGGTCATCGCAAGTTTGAATGTCCTAAGTTCTTGGAGAACCAAAACGGTGGGGCCATAAATCAAACGCCGGCTACTGGGTCTAATGCTATTCCTGTGAACCAGGGAAAAGGCCTGGAGCGTCAGTAAAAGAGGTGACTGACGCTCATAAAATTAATCAAAATCCTCAAAATTTTGGTGACGTCAACTTGGTGGACACAATCTGCCAAGATAGTGGTGATGGTTTGGCTGAGGTGTACGTGTCCAAAAGAAGAATGGATACTCCTCCTTCGGTCTCTGCTTCAGATGCCCATGTGGATAAACGACCAGTGGCGGGTACGGGTCAAGTGTACTCAGGTTTGCAACAAGCTACGTCGTCAAGTCAACCTTTTGGTGCTGGTGTTCCTGTGGTTGTTGGTGCTCCCGTTGGTGGTGGTGTTCCTTCAAACACTCAAATGGGTACATTGCCTGGTCTTCAAGGTGGACCTACGGTTAAAAGGGTGGTCAAGAAACGTACACGTGGGAAAGCTCGTCGTTTACCTGTCAAAATTAAAAAAAAAGGAAACGTCTGGGAGGTGCTGGATGGCACGAATGCTGGTCTGTCTGTAGCGGGTCTAATTGCTATGGATCGTGGTATTCAAAGAGATGTCATCGATGGCATTCGCTTCTTACGAGAAAAGCAAGCATCCCTTAGATCGAACGAAAAGGTAGCTACAAAGGGGCGTAGGATCGAAGAAAATTCTAGTGCTGTTCCTATGGTGATCAATGTGGTGGATCAAGACGGTTATGGTAGTGATTCTAGCATTGTTTCTGGTGATGACTTGGTTTCTAATGACGATTCTGACTGGCAGTCTACATTTTCGCTTTCAGATGGTTCGAATGATAGCGTAAACTTTAGTGAAGATTGGGATGATGGTGTTTCTGTCTATCATTATCCTTACAGTCTAAATCAGATGAAGCAAGGTTCTCCCTTGAAGGGAGTGGTAAATATTAATGGCAAGTCGGTGGTGGCTATTTTTGATACTGGTGCAAGCGTTAGTGTCATTGGGAAAGCGTTGGCAGCTTCTTTGGGTCTAAGACCTAATGGTGATACTTTGGCGTTGACTGGTCTGGAGAATAAGCAAGGTGATGACAGTCCAATTGTAAGTGATGTGCCCATATGCATCGCGGGTAAGATACGTCCGGAGCACATGTGTATCCATGATTCGGGTAATACTGATCTGTGTCTGCTGGGGATTACGTGGTTTCAAGCCTATGGTATCGAACTGGATTTAATTAATTCCGTGGTTAAAATACCTACGACAACTGGGATGGTTAAATTGCAGGGTTACACGTCTCATATCAAGGATCGGTCGCTATTGAATTCAAATGTTATGCTTCCTTCGGTGTTGGATGCGAGTGCGTCAATTAAAGCTACGGTGGGTTCTGATGATGATCGCCGGGTCTATATGGTGCAAAATAGTCAAAATCATGTGGATGCTTATGAAGATGTGTTGATTCCAGATGGTGAAGCGTTGGAAGAAGAATTTAAGTATAATGCTGATAATATTACTATTGGTGTTTTACCTGAATTAGCAGATGTAGTAGAAAAATACAAGGAATGTTTTTCTGAGGTCTCTGGTCTGGGTCGTGTCACTGGGTATAAAATGGATCTTCCGCTGGTAGATGGCGCGACTCCTATTAGAACGAAACCTTTTAGGATCAGCTGGCAAGAAGAAGAAGTCCTAGATCAATACTTACAAGAAATGCTGGATCTAAATATAATCAAGCCATCTAATGGTCTTTGGGCTAGCCCTTGTTTCTTCATACCAAAGAAGGATGGGTCGTTGCGTTTGGTGATCGATTATCGTAAATTGAACAAGATGGTCAAACAAGACGCGTACCCTCTTCCTCATATCGATGAATTGTTGGACTCTGTAGGTGGTGCTACGATCTTCTCTACTCTAGATTGTACGTCAGGCTATCATCAACTTCCGCTAAATGAAGAGCATGCAGAAAGGACTGGGTTTGTCACTAAGCGAGGGACCTTTTCTTTTAATGTATTACCTTTCGGGATTACTACTGGGTGCAGTCAATACCAAAGAATGATGCATTCGATTCTGTCGAAATACGTGGGTGACTTTGTGCTGATCTTCTTGGATGATATTTTGGTGTATTCAAAATCTGTAGAAGAGCATCGTTACCATTTGTCTCTGTTGTTAGAAGCATGTGCGAAAGCGAATCTTAAGTTGAAGCGCAAGAAGTGTAAGTTTGGAGAAAGTCAAGTCGAGTATCTGGGTCATGTCATTACTGCTGATGGTGTACTGCCTAGTGATCATAACATCAACAAGGTGAAGATGTTTGAAACTCCTGCTGGTGTGGATGATGTTCGTTCTTTTCTGGGTCTGACCGGGTACTATCGCAAGTATGTCCCTGGGTACGCTACGATGGCTGAACCTTTGACGCGTTTATTAAAGAAAACAGTGCCTTTTAGCTGGGGTCCAGACCAACAATCGTCATTTGATCAGTTTATCAAAGCTCTTACCCAAACGCCAATATTATCCTACCCTGATCGAAAGAAGATCCAAGTGCTCTCTGTGGATGCTAGCTTGAAAGGTCTGGGTGCGATCCTGTCTCAAGTGGATGATGCTGAAACCATGGCGAATGAGCGGGTGTTATCCTATGCTTCTAGAAGTCTGCGTGGAAGTGAAGTGAACTATGCGATTACGCATTTGGAGGCTCTGGCTGTTGTTTGGGGTGTTACTCACTACAAACATTACCTGAAAGGGCGACCTTTTGTATTGATCACTGACCATTCGAGTCTGGTGTACATTTTCAAGCCAAGTCGTATTACGCCTAAGTTGTCAAGATGGGCTGCTGCTTTGTTAGATTATGACTATGAAGTGCGTTATCGTCCGGGTAAATGTAATCCTGCGGATGCGTTGTCTAGAATCTGTAGTAAGGAGGATAGTGATCAATCGGTGGTGGGATATGAAAATGGATCGGTTGCTAATGAATCGAAGAATGATGAGAAAATGGTTTTTGCTGCTGGTGTTACTCGTGGTGATTGAATGCTGTAATAATTGATGAAGATTATTTTGGAAAAACTTTTTATATCGTGAATTGCTTTAAATCTTTTTACTTTTCATCTTCTTTTACTTATCTTTTTATCTTTACTTTTACATCTTTATCTCTCTTTACAAAAAAATTTTACTTCGCTTTTTACTTTGGAAAAGGGTGATAAATAATAAAGTTTACTGTTGCTATAAAAGAAGAGTAATTGGGTCCTTTTAAAGTTCAATATCCTTTCTGCTTACAAGATTTGGTCTTTAATCGTATGTTTCTGCGTTTGGTATCAAATATAATGGCTATTAGTTTCGCTTGGTTTCTGACTATCTATCACTATTTGGCTGATGGTTCGCTGCCTGAAGATTGTGATAAGAAGACGGCGCAACGTATAAGGTATCAAGCAAAGAAGTGGTGTCGGTCTGATGATGGTTCCTTGTTGGAAAAGGGAACAGGTAGAAGATTACTTCACGAAGGCGACGCGTTAGAAGTGGTTAAAAGGATACACCAAGAGGGTCATTTTGGTATACTGAATACTATAGACAAGGTTAACAAATACTATGTGGTTTCTGAATGCAGAAAGTTGGTTACGGCAGTAGTACACTCTTGTGAGGCTTGTCAGTTTTGTGCTAGGATCAAGGCAGTTAGGTCTAATCCTGGTGTGATTATGAAGACTCCTCTTCATCCTTTCTTTATGGTTGGTGTTGATGCAGTGGGACCGTTGCAACCCACAGAAAAGGGAAATCGTTATATATTGACTGCGGTTGATTATTTAACAAGATGGCCTATGGCGATGTGCGTTCAGGATATTGATGAAGAAACTACTGCAGAATTTTTCTTTAGTGCTATTGTTAAAAATTTTGGTGTACCTCAGTATATCTTGTCTGACAGGGGAGCTAATTTTATATCGTCCTATGTACATTACTTCCTCCGTCAAATTGGTTGCAAGAACATCATGACTACTAGCTATAGACCACAAGTAAATGGCATGTGCGAAAGATTAAATCAATCACTGGTGCAAACGATGTCTAAAATTGCGCGTGATAATGATGATATACTTCAATGGGACAAGTATTTGGACGCTGCTTTGATGGTTCTCAGGTCAACGGTGAATAGCTCTACTGGTTATAGCCCAGGGTATCTGTTGTTTGGTTATGAATTAAGAACTCCTGCTGTTTGGGTAGCACCTAAGGAAGATTTTGTGCTTGGAGAAGAGATGGAAGCTCTTAAAGATCGGGTGATCAAGATTCAAGACAAAATGGCAGAGGTCAGAAAAATAGCAAGGGAGAAGTCGGATGAAAATAAACTTAAAGCAAAGAAAAGGTACGATAAACGGGTGGTATATCGGAAAAGTTTTGAAGTTGGAGAGAAAGTCTTGTTGCGTGATACTACACCTTCAACAAAGTTATCAGATAAATGGTTGGGTCCGTATACGGTGTCGCAAGTGAATAAGAACGGGACATACTTATTAGTTGGCAAGAATAGTCTCAGGTTGAAACACGCTGTGAATGGGGATCGTTTGAAATTGTTTAATAATGATGTTAAACACATGGTGCCTGATGTGGTTGCTGCTGCTGCTACGGAGCAATTTAGAAGTTGGTTAAATACAAAGAAAAATCCAGCGTTTTTGGTGGAAACGCAATTAAAAGAGGAAGAAGAGTCTAGGGGGGGAGTACGTGATATGTGGCTAAATCCGTCTCTTCGTCCTGTATTTAATCACGTGTTTTGCGGCTCAGATTGTTGTTGTGCGGACCGGGTAATATTTTCTTATTGTTTGGTGCTTTTGTGGCTGTATTGGGAAATAGTGTCAAGTTACACAGATCGCCCCTTTAGCTCAGACGCGAAAGATATTAGAGTTCCCGTAAGACAAGTTAGATATGAAGATTCTATGGTGTCTAAATATATACAAGATCGAGAACTCAATTGTTCTAGAAGAACAAGAAGTAACGGAATGTCAAAAAGAGTTTTATTATAAATAGTGTTGATGTGATAATAATAAACGAGATACAGTCTTCTTCCCTTTTTTTTTATATACTTACTTTACGCTTTTAAAAGTCTTACTGCCTAAAGAGGTTCCCATACTATCAATTGAAAGTCGTATTATTCAAGGTAAACATAGTTGGGGAAAACACACATATCAGTTTTGTGAATTGGTATAGTAGGTGGAGTGCGCCTTGGGATAGATGTTGCCGACGTCATCACGTTGCTGAGTGCAGAGGTGTGCTTATAAGTTGTGCTGAATGGAAGATTGATGAGAAGGGGGCGTTTTTATCCTTAACTTTATTTTATATAAACTTAAACCTTAATTCCATTTTTGGATTATTGTAACAAGCAAATACTTATTGTCTCGATCCTTTGTGTTCACGTTCATTAAATTTATATATAATCTTTATTATATATTTTAACTGAACAATCCCTAATTACTACTTTTATTCTATTACTACTCGTGAAGAAGTTTGCTGACTTAATCTGAAGGAAGAGATTATTTTTGACGAATATACTACAATAATATACTCAGAAGGAATTGGTGGAATTATTGCTATATTCAAATCAATCACTACGTGCAGCAGTAGAGCAACAACAATACATATCGTAATCAG
>NW_027137844.1:659224-676951 GCF_000149305.1 Rhizopus delemar RA 99-880
ATATTGCGCAGGTGTTGCTGTATTAACCATAGGCAGGGCAAAGGGTATTGCTTGCGATCTACCAGAGAATAGGGGTGTGATTTATAAAAAATATCTTTTTTTTATTTAAATAAAATAATAATAACAATATACAGTATTTCTTTGCTTGTAGTGTTTTAAAAGCTTACTTGACTTACCTAATGTCATCACGATAGCATCGTCTAATCTAAAAATACATCGATTAATTTCGTGGGACTCAAAAAGTTCTCACAAGAAAAAAAAAAAGAAAAAAAAAAAAAAAAAAAAAAAGGCCAAGCTCAAGGATGCAAAGACACAAGGATTCAAGGTTTTAAGGACTTGGGCACTCAAAGCAAAAGAAGAAAAGATATCAGTACTTAAGAACCAAAGCAAGGACGAGAAAGAAACAGTAAAAGGCCAAAGCAAAGTAGCACGTATCTATAATAACTATTAGTTATTGAGTATGCGTAGTAAAATTAATAATACCTTGCTTTAGATAGCCCAGGACAACTAGCTAAGTTTAAAGCAACAAGTAAAAAAAAGAAACAGCACGCATCTATAATAACTATTAGTTATGAAGGATATTTAGTAAAAGTAATAGTACCTTGCTTTAGATGAACCAGGAAAAAGAAAAAAAGAAAAAAAAAAACGTCATCCAAGCTTATACCAACAAGTAAAAGAAGAAGAAAAGGTAGTCCTTAGAAAGAGACTTTATAAAGACCATTTAAACCACAAAAAAAAAGCAGGCAATACGATTTTACTAAAGTAAAAGTACCATTAGAACAGAAATAGAATATATATAATATTAAGAACTTACCTTTTAGAAAGAATGTTTTTTTTTAAAAAAAAAAAAAAAAGAAAAAAAAAGTACTTTTTTTATAGCCTCATTTTACCAGTGTTACGATTACCTACTATCGATTAAAAACAAGTTTTCTTTAATATGGTTTAACTATTGAAACACTCAGAGAGGTTATTCATAAACAGTTTAAATTCTTTTTTTTATTATTATTCAAATGTAATATCTTTAACTATAAAGGCTTTTTCTTTTTCTTTTTTTTTTTTCTTTGCTTTTTTTGTAAAACAAATAAAAGCATCACCTTACTTTGTATTCATTTTTAGTTCATTTTGTACTCTTGTCTTTTTCTTTTTCCCTATATTATCTGTTTTAAAAAAATGTCTCGTCGTGTCGCTACCCCTATCAACGTTCCCAGTAATGCCCCTAAAAGGGCAAGAATATCTTCAAGCATTACTGGATCATCATCCACTGTTGCGCCGTCCCCTTCTCCTGCTCCCACTGCTGTTGCGTCTTTTGACAGCTTTGAGCCTTCTCGCCTTCAAGGCCCAGTTGGCTCTCCTGCTGTCAGCTTGGCAAGTGGCCCAACCCTTGAGGCCATTTTTGCTCAGATGCAGCAGCAAGAGCAAATTCAACGCCGACAGGAGGAGAATCAACGTCGGCAAGAGCTGAAGATTGAGCAGCTAACTCAATTGTTGCAACAACAGCAACAAGAGCAGCAGCAGCCTCCCCAACAGCAGCCTCCACAGCAGCAACCTTCTGAGGTCAAAGAGAATAAGGCCTTGACAAGTGTAATTTAAATTCAAAAAACAAATTAGCATGTGCAAAATAATAACAAAAATTTTTTTTGTACCTTTTTGAACCATAGGCTTTTATATTGAAGTACTATAGAGAGCATTTGGTTCCTCGTGGTGTCACCTTTGACCTGAAGGAGGTCTTGCGCTACAAGCAAAACGCAAAGGTCAGGGATTTGCTTGTAGCAGCTGCCAAGAAGGAGCCATTTTCTGCTGGCATTACTGTTTCTGACATGCGCAGCATGGTCAGAAACAAATTCAACTACATGGTGAGAGAAAGTAAGGGGCTAACGGCTACGTCAGAAGATTCAACGCGTCGTAGTCGTGTGCATGCAGTAAGTAATTAGTATTTAAAGATTGAAATATATAGTGTTTCAAGTACTTACATTACTTTTTTACATTAGAAGCTCGCCATGAGGCGAAATGCTTACAATGCGGCCCCTGAGGAATTTGAAGCTCGTTTTCCTTTTGGAAAACAAATTCTGATGACCGATTGGACGTCAGAGGAAGAAGATGGTCCTGAGGATGAACATGGTCCTGTGTTTGTAGTAAAAAGACCACTATTTCGAAGCAAAGCAGTAAGTAATATTTTTGTAATAGTGTTTATTTTCTAATATACCTTTACTTAATCTACAGGTGGACGAATTCCATGCTGTTCTTCAAAAAGCATGGAGGAATTCCTTGTCGAAAAAAGGCACCATCAATAGAACAAGAAGGGTGGTGGAATACTTCGACAAGGAGTTCCCTACAAACCTTGACCATGAGGATTATCCCTCTTGGGCCTTTTCTTCCCCTGGCCTTGGCTTTTCGGCTGAGGTCTCTGGCTCTTCCTCTTCTGCTGCTGCTAATCCCATGCAGTAAGCGTTTACTTTCTCTTTTCCTTTTTTTTTTTTTTTTTTTGCTGCCTCTTTTGTTGTCTCTGCAAATTGAATAAAATCTTTTTTTAAAAAAAAAACAAATAACAATAATAGTCTAATATATGATTCTTTAGTAAAATATATAATAAAATAAATAATAATAATAGTAATAAAAGAAGGTTTGAATAATTTAGCATAGTTGTTACATATAAATTCGTCTTGGCAGAGCGAGAGTAAAAAGGTGATTATCGATATATGGGCATACAGCAACAGGATTGAAGATTCTATAAATTGGAAGTATGCTGTTGCTTGAAACTGGATCAAATTGGTTCTTCCACACTTGGATGCCAGTACCATCGAAGGTGGGAAAATGTTGAGTCGCATGGCTGTACCAATTGACGAATGCAAAATAATGAGTTGAGTTGTTAAATGAATGACTGAAAAAGTATGATATTTGACCAATACGTAATTGATTGTTCATAAAGGCTTGAATGCATGATGATGATGAATGATTGTCTGACTGTTGGTAGTGTTGTCCAAGCAAGTTAATTTTTTTGAATGATTTTATAGTTGTACTGATTGTATTCATAATAGGTATTTCATAGGTATCCATATAAAAAGTTTGTAAGGCTTCATAGTGTTCAGGGCATAAAAGTTCTTGTTTGTTGTTAATTTTTGAAGGAAGGGCTTGTGGTGGCAGAGGCTCACTACCAGTAATCGTCAGGTTAAATAGACTTGGCCCGTCTATGAATTGAGAGTAATCAAATGGCGTTAAACCACTCTCGTCATTCGTAACCTCGCCTATTTCCTTTATGAAGTTGATCAGTAGGAGCATGCCTTGATCGTTGTTGTTAATGAATGTAGGTAATGAATGTATTATATCTTGCGTATGAATGGTTTGAGTAAGCATAGTGACATAGGTGGTTTCGAAGCCTGTCTTGTAATTGATATTTATCTTTTTGATATCACCATTCAATCGTTCAAAACCATAAAGCCAAAAGGCATAGGAGGGACCAAAGTCCAAAAAGCATTCTTTCAAATGCATGTGCATATGTATATTAGGTGTTATACATGTTTTTCCATAGAGTTGAACACAGGTCTTGCCGAATTCTTTAAATAAGGAGTGTGCTGTCTGAATTTCATCTGCTGTGATTAAAGGACCAGTCACCAACCTTACTGCTTCTACATATCTGATCCAATTGATGAAATGTTCACCGATTAATCTTTGTTTTAAGAGAAAAGGCGAAAGCACAACACACCACGTTCTCCACTCATCAGCCTTCATATTGCTAAACGTACTTTCAATCTTGCCTTTTTCGTTTTTTTTTTTATAACAAAAAAATTAGTGTTCAGATTCATAATAGTACAAATTCTTTTATACTTGTATACCTTTAGAGATTTTACAGTACTGTGAAGGGATAGCAATTGAAGCTGATTCATCAGCCATGGCTTTGAAATCAGCTGTTGTAAGAAGCCCGTGATCTACCCAAACTTCAACCATTCTTTTTGGCGTACCTAGAAATAAATTGTGCATGGGATCAACGGTTGTCAATCTCACGACATCAAAATACTCTAGTCGGTGAAGTTCACTCCATTTACTTCCTGTGTCCGTCTGCAGGGTTCGCTGTTGCGTAATGTGAGTAGCATTTAGCCAAGCATATGCTTCTTGGCGCTGCTGGGTATTGTTTCGCAGAATCCAGTGCTCATCGTCAAAGTCAGAAAAATCTGGCTTCGTTGAATTTGCACCAGTACTGATTCGCGAAAACACAGTGGAACATTTGTTGCAGGCTTTGTGCGCGGATTGACCCATGAACCCAGCTACTTTGCGAGCTGCTGGTATATCACAGTTAACGGACATCAAAGCAACACGTACCATTTCACCGTTTCTGTTCTGGTACGTTGGCATCATCATACCTCCGTACAAGGTATTCAGCTCTGCAATCATTGGTCGCAAAAAGTTTTGGAGCTGGTCATCCGTGGGCTCGCCAGGCCCAGGAATCATACCAACCAGGATGATGTTGGAAACCTTCATCCTAGAACTCCTTGGAAGGTTGTTAATCGTGAGATATACACCACCACAAGAGTAGTGCATACCATCACTAGGTTGAAACCAATCAACGTTCAATGACACCATTAATGATCGTCTTTTACTCACAAATGGCTCCCCAGCTGAGTCGACCATCTCATTCCAGACTCGACCATCATAGATGTCATACAACACACCTTCCTCCACATATCGACCTCTCCACTGTTCAATCTCTGTTTCAAAGTTCGGACGGACAAAGAACTTCTTCAACGTTTCCACAATTGAGTTGTACGGGAACTCAAGGACGGGCTTCAGGCTGCTGCCAACAAAAAGTGAATTACCACATGGGCGCTCTTGTCTGTGTGGGTTGTTTGCAAACCTAACAAAAGGGCATTGTCGAGTATGCAAACTCCCTGTGTCGTACACACTTCTGCAAAGAGAACAGACAAGGAAACGGGAGACACCACTACTGGCAGAGGAATAATTGACCATGGTACGAGCAGTGGAGATCTTTGTAGGAATCTCCATGCCATGGCCAAGAGCACGAACAAAGAAGGAAAGAAAGGCCAACAAGTCTTCACCGGCTTTCACCGAGAGGTGCTTTGCTTGGAAAAGCACAAGGTAAAGGACCAGGAGATACGCCAGTTGTTGGTCGTTGGTCATTTCTTCGTCCATGTCAACATCCATGTCAGCATCAATGTCGAATTCTAAATTTGTTTAATAAAAAAAAAGGGGTGGATTTATAAATATACCTTCAAACGTGCTTCTTTCGGTAGACGTGGTGGGTTGCTCGAAGGTGTTTTCAAATCTTCTTTGTCTCAAAACTATTTTAATTGCACTTTAGTCTTGCTGCATTTCTTTAAGAAAATTGTACCTTCTCCAACTTTGTCTATGCGCTTATGAGTGTTAGCGGTTTTCTTTGCAATCCACTTGAATCCTTCAGGACAGCTGCTGCATTTGGTGCATTGGCATTTAACTTTGTTGTTGGTGGCGTTCATTTCAAAAAAAATAATATTCAGGATTTAGTAGAGGAATAAGATAGAAAAAAATGCGTGATCAAAAAAACTAAAGCAAATATACTAAATTTGGAAGTTGGTTCCTAAACAGTAACAATTTTACGTGTTCAAAAGAACTGGTTTTTTTTTCCCTTGTTTTGTTTCAGAGAGCATATTTAACATTGCGGATACAAAAGATAAAAAAGAAAGCTCAACAACGGTTCAAATGTAAGTTTATAAAAAAAAAAATAATAACAACCAAGTCTAATGTTGGTTTCTTTTTTTTTTTTTTTTCTTTTTTTTACATTAGGAATTCCTAATGGTACACATTCGGATGACGAACATGAGACTCATGGGCAAAGTTGTTCTTTCCAACTTAAAGAAACTATAAGAATATCAATCTTATATTACTGCTTGTTGCTAAAAAGTTCTTTTTGGTAAAGAAAGTTGTCATTGCTAACATCTCTAATGGCTAATGGCTAATGGCAAATTACACCCATGTGCAAACATAAAGTAAGTAATGAACTAGTATAAGCTTAAAAAACATATATTCTTTTATATTATTTGTCATAAAGAATAATAAAGCAATCTATTTATTTGATAAACAAAAGAGTTTTGTATGTATTTGTTAATTATAACTGCCTTGTAACAAAATGTTAACAGAGCTTCTTTATTTTTTTTTATTCTTTTGTTATAATGTAATAGCATTTGCATAAATATAAAGTACATTTGTTGTTAGAGTACTGTTTTCATTTGAACAATGAACTTTTTATTGCCATACTTTTTTCTTTTCTTTTTTTTTTTAACTTAGTCTTTTTTTTACCAGATTTTTTTTTCCCCCAAACACGACTATTTTGTTACGTTCTGTAACACGTTTGTAATGACCTAAGCTAAAAATCATAGACTACCTTCCTAATATGTATTCTTTTGAACAAAATAATCGCAAAATGCTTTTGATTTCCGCATTTTGCCCTCAAAAATAAAAAAAACGAAGATATCGATCTTTCAACGATAGAGGGAACAGGATTTCCAAAAAAAGACCATTTGAAAAAAAAGACACTTTTTTAAAACATGAATAACTTTATGAATACTTACGCTACAAAAAAAACAAAAGTATTGTTCAATTTCTTTATTTTTTTCGCACCTGAATCTTTTTTTAAAATTCGAAAATGACCAATACAGCGAAAGTTAATTTTTTTCATTTAATCAAAGACGTCAAAAACGTTGATTATTAGATACAACAACTGATTGTGGATGTTGAAAATCACCAATTATTGGCAGTGTTGCTAGTGTCCTAAGGCACACTCCACCAAAATATACCAATTCACAAAAGAAAAGCGTCACTATGTCCGAGTGGTTAAGGAGTATGACTAGAAATCATATGGGCTCTGCCCGCACAGGTTCAAATCCTGTTGGTGACGTGCTGTAATGAAGTCTTCCCTTCTATTTTTCACCTGTCCTGGCTTGATGCCGTGTCTTTTGTTACGCATGTAGATTGCTGTATGCCATTTCTTTTGTCGTGTTGAAAGATATACAGTCAAGTTTTTTTAGTACCACGCCAGTTAGAAAATGAACTTTTGCGTAACAACCTATTTGAAAACGGAGTATCAACTCTTTTGCTTGAAAACCAAAAACAACATAAAATTATAAAAACCAAAAACATATAAATACCCTTATATCTTATCCCTATTTTGACTTCACTTTACTTTTGAATTTTATATTCTTTTTATATTTTCTTTATTTTATAAAACAATAAATCCATCAAGCGTTCAATTGAAACCCTTTGGTCTGTGTTCTATTTTAAATACTGAAGTCCCTTGAAGTCAATAATCTTTATTGTAAACCTATTCCTAAACCTCAAGAGTTTAACCTATTCCAACAAGTTTGATCTACTATTAACAAGATCTGGTGGTCACTATCGACAAAACTTACATACTTAAAAATCTAATCCCGCAAACAAGCAATATATTAAAGAAAATTACATTTGGTGGTCACTACGAGGGCTCTAAACCGAAAAACTACTTAAAAACTATCAAGAAATCAACAGACTTAGTCAAAAAAAAAAATTCAAAATCGAATCAACAATTTCAAAACACTTACTAGCAACAATGACAACAACAGGACCTAACGTGTTGGCTTCACTTAACAATCAAAGCACTATCCAAGGTTATCGACCAAGACTCATCGAATTCTATGGGTACGAAGGAGAAGACTTTCGTCACTTTCAAGAGATATTGGAGTCCTATCTAGCCATTAGCAACACCCAAAATGATGCAAGAAAGCTCATTATACTGAAGTCTCAATTAAGACGCGCTGCCAAAATTTATTTTGAACGTGTAATCCTGAAGGAACAACCTGATATTAACTACGAACAAGCTATGGAAAAGCTTCGAAAACATTATATTACCCCTGAACTTATTCAAAATTACGAACTTGAATTCAACGAAATGTGTCAAGGAGAACAAGAACATCCACAAATATATCTTGCAAGACTAAGAGAAGCAGCAGATCTTGCTAATATCGATAATGAAGCAGTCATCGAAAGTCGATTTCGCGCTGGCTTACTAAAAGAAATCAAATTATTTTGTATACAATGCAGCTCAAGAACTTTCCAAGACTGGATCAATCATGCTGATGGATGGTGGAATGCACATAGGCCACGAAAGATTGCCATGGTGGACAATCCTTTCATACCTAGAAATGTTAACAATGCACTCATCTATCATGACGACAACACACAGTATTATCGCCACTCTGCCAATAATCACAACATTGAATTAATAGATACTGAGGAACGACCGATTCAATATGTCCCTGTAACTGATCTGCGTACCAATGTAAACTACGAGCACTTGAACAATGCACCAAATGTTGTAACTGGTTCCCATCAGTTGTCAACTATGGACATTGTAGGTAGGCACGGTAGTATACCAGTACGACAACATCATTATACTAGGACAAATGAAGGTCAGACTGTGTATCAAAATTCAACTGAAGACCTAG
Source organism: Rhizopus delemar RA 99-880 (assembly GCF_000149305.1). NCBI lineage: Eukaryota > Fungi > Mucoromycota > Mucoromycetes > Mucorales > Rhizopodaceae > Rhizopus > Rhizopus delemar. Next base: position 667,690 of record NW_027137844.1, read on the forward strand.
TTAATCTTATACAACAAACTATTCGAGATGAATTAAACATACCACCCAAATTGCCTTATTCAAATCGAAATTACCAGCGCAATAACAGACCAAGTTATAACAATAGTAGAAATAATATGTATCCATATTATAATAATTACGGTCAATATAATCAAGATAACCGAAGAAATGATCAGTATCAGCATAATCAACCCCAGTCAAGAAGAGATTATTACCAAAATAGCCAATCCTACTCAACACCTCAACAACCTCCACCTCATGCATCTCAATCTAGCCCGTCACCTCAATCACAATCTCTCTCACAGCCGTCAAAAAACTAAATGGGTCGGTTGCTTTTAATCAAAGAAATGGTCAATCGAACACCCAGCAAAACAATAAACCCATTAATCAACAAAATAAACAACATCCTCTTAACGTTATCTTAAACCATAATGAACATGATGATAACGCACAATATAAAGATCTTTACACTGCAGTTAGACCTGAACGTCCGCCTGAAGTACTAAAAGCAACCCCATATCCTAAAACAAAAGCTCCTAGAATTAAAAGAAAACAACCAGAACCTGCCACAACAAGAAGGATAACAACAAGAAGTCATCTAGAAGAAATACCTATAACAACAAACCCCATCATAATCCCTCAGGACACTGCAATGGAAACAGATGCATCAGTAAAAACTACTACACAAGAAAAACAAAAGAAACCTAGAATAAAAAGAACACCACCCAAAATCGATTACCAAATTGGAAAGGATGTATTAGACCAAAAAGCAAATATATCCGTAAGAGATCTCATAACTGTTAGTCCTGCCATGCGAAGACAACTAGTAGGCGAATGTAGACCCAGTCAATCAATAAAATCAAATCCAAATGATCAAACAATGGCACTTATAGAAGACGATGATATGGATACGACAGCCGTATATTCTCAAGTTTCTATAGCGAACAAACCAATAAGAGCCTTAATCGATTGTGGAGCAGCCAAAACATGCATATCAAAGATATTAGCAGATGAACTTGGACTAAAAATAGATGCCTCATCAGAAAGCGTGTTCACCCTTGGAAATGGAACCAAACAACCTGCTCTTGGTGTAATCTATGATGTACCAGTAGAAGTAAAAAGAAACATGATCATACCTTGTACCATCGAAGTACTTCCTATCTGTCCCAATCAGCTCATCATTGGAAACAACTGGTTAAGTAGAGCCAAAGCAAAAATTGATTTCAGCAATTCTTCACTAAAAGTCACCTATAAAGAAAATAAAGCTGAAATGAAAATAACCTATTTACAAAAAGACAAACCGAAAGTAACCAGTTATAAAGAAACGTACCAACAGCCAAAAAGTTTTACAAATTTTAAGAAACATGTGCATTTTGAAGAAAGGACATCTGAAGAAGAGGATGAAGCCGACATTGAATCTGAAAGCTTTAGTAATGAAGAATCTTCCAGTGAAGACCAATCAAACTCTGAAGAAGAAGAACATAAACCAGAAATCCCACTTTTTGTACTAGAAAAGAATAAAACAGAAGAAGTATCAGTAATCGAAAAAGATGATAAGCACATTATCACAGCTTCAACAGATGGCCTAAGAATACAAGCTAATTCGTCAAAAAGAATAACTCTCAAAAAGCCAAGAAACCAATATAAAAATATTTTTTTTAACTTCGAAACAACGAATCCAAAGCTTTTACATGCTCTCGGATACTTTGACACATGTATCAACTTTATAGTCAACAAAAGAAATGTCGAAATCAGAATATACAATCGATCCAAAAAAGACATATTCATAGAACCTTATGAAGAAATCGGAATATTAGAAAAATTCAATACGAAAAATGACTCAATAGTTAAAGCTTATACACTTGATAGAAGACCACAGTTAAATGTTATGGATAAACATCAAATGGTCGAACCTCTAGAAAAGCATTTATTTTCCAAATTAGAAGTTGGAGAAGTTGACAAGGAAATAATTATTGAATTAAGAAGGCTACTCAACAAATACAAAGAAATTTTTGATTGGGATAACGACACCATTGGACACACAAAGTTGTTGAAACACAAAATAATCATCGAAGATAATGCCCATCCAATTAGTCATCGCCCATACAGAATTAGTCCTATAGAGGCAGAATATCTACAAAAAGAACTAGATAAATACTGTAAACTTGGTGTTATAGCTCCTTCAAACAGTCCTTGGGCAGCTCCAGTAATATTAGTAAAGAAGAAAAATGGAGATTATCGTATGGTGATTGATTACAGAAAGTTAAACGCCATAACAAAAAAAGATGCATACCCTCTACCTCGTATTGATGATTTACTTGATACACTTGGAAAAGCCAAAATATTCTCAGCTCTAGACATGCGAGCAGGTTTTCATCAAGTTCCCTTAGAACAAGATAGTAAAGAACTTACAGCTTTTACAACTAAGTTTGGCACATATCACTATAATACATTACCGATGGGATTAGTGAATTCACCAGCAACTTTCCAAAGATTAATTGATCTATGCTTCCGCCCTCTTATCAACAAATGCTTAGTAGCTTATATAGATGACCTCAACGTATATTCACTCAATCATCATCAGCATCTAAATCATCTAGAGCAAGTTTTTCAATGTATTCTAGCTGCAAACCTAAAACTTAACCCAGAGAAATGCTTCTTTTTCAAAGATCATCTGAAGTTCTTAGGGTACATGGTAACAAAAGATGGAATACAAACTGACCCAAGCAAAATTGAAAAGATTGTTAATTATCCTATACCAAAATCTATCACTCAAGTACGAGCCTTTTTGGGACTAGCTTCATATTACAGAAGATTCATTAAGAACTTTGCCGCTATAGCACGTCCATTACATGATCAAACTAAAACCTCTAAAAACATTCCATGGACACAAAAGACTACTGATTCATTTGAAAAACTAAAGCAACTACTAACAACTGCACCTGTTTTAGCAAGGCCCGATTTCAATAAACCCTTTTTACTCGTAACCGATGCATCAAAAGCCGGTTTAGGCTGTATCTTGACACAGTTAGACGAGAATGGACATGAAAATCCTATTGTATTTGCAAGTAGAGCACTCAAGGCAAATGAAGCAAATTATGCTGCAACCAAACTGGAATGTTTAGCCGTAATATGGGCAGTAAAGCAATTTAGACCCTATTTACTTGGACAAAAATTTACTATTATTACGGATCATTCTGCATTAAATGGATTACTTAAAGCAAGCAACCCAACAGGAATTATTGCAAGATGGATAACAATCCTAACCGAATACGAATTCGAGATCAAATACCGTCCGGGAAGAGTCAATGAAAGCGCTGACTTCTTATCAAGATTGGGATATTAGAAGTACCAAACTAGTATTTAAAAAAAAAAAAAAAAAAAAAAAAAAAAGAGATGAAAAAAAAAATTACAGCAACAACAACAATACACACACAAGAATTACAAACCACAAAACTATTCATCGCAACACATATCACATTAAACAACAAACAACAACTCGAAACAAATCAATACACAAGATCCATAATCATTGTGTCCCCAGAAATAGAAATCTAGTATCACTAAACCTGAAGTTACAAACCCTGTGTCCCCAGAAACGGAAATTAAATATGGAAACAGAAAAAATTCAACAACTAAAACATTATTTGCTCACGCTCAAGATGCCTGATCAAATATCAGATAAAATGCAAAAATACATCAAAAAAGAATCCAAGAATTATACCATCTTTCAAGGTGTACTCTTTAGATACAACACAACAAATGGCGTAATAAGAAAAGTTCTCAATAAGAACGAAGCTCAGGAAATAATTGAAGCTTATCATCAACACCCACTTGGAGGTCACCTTGCCTATAATAATACATTACACAAAGTCGCATCTCGTTTCTATTGGGATGGAATGAATCAGCAAATATTAGAATACGTACAAAAATGTAACAGATGTCAGATGTACGGCAGTAAATCCTTGAATGAAGAACTGTATCCAGTTCCCATATCAACAAAGCCATTTGATCGTATTGCTCTTGATGTTAAACATGTACAAGCCTCAAGGTCTGGCTACAGATATATAATCGCAGCAATCGATTACTTGACTAAATATGTAGAAGCTAAGCCAATGAGATTCCAGACAGCATCAGAAATAGCCATTTTTCTCTACGAAGAAGTTATATGCCGCCATGGATGTCCTACGATTATAGTCTCAGATAATGGAAAGCCCTTTTTGAGCGATTTAATACGAAAAGTCTGTCAAAATTATTCAATTATACACAAGACTACAACTCCATATAATCCCCAGAGCAATGGTCTCATAGAAAGATTTAATCGAACTCTAGGCCAAATACTACAAAAGCGATCAGAAGATGAAAAGAAAGACTGGGATCTATACTTACCAGCAGCATTATTTGCTTACAGATCCATCAAACAGGCTACAACCAAACAAAGCCCATTCTTCTTAACATATGGCTATGAGCCAAGGACACCTTTTGACATGGAACATCATTTATATGATAAAAAATCACCTAAATTTGAAGCAACCTTGTATCACCGAACTTCTCATCAAATACACAATCTTAATCGTATTAGAGAACAAGCCGCAGCAGCCATAAAAACCACACAAGCAGCACAACGCAAAGCAATTGAAAATAAAATCCTAGATCAACGAAAAGAATTAAAGCCCCCATTCAAACTTGGAGAATTATTTCTATTATATAAGGACTATTTATCTACCTCTTGGTCAGGCAAACTACAGGATAAATGGGAAGGACCTTTTATCATACACCAAATACTTGGAAAAGGCACTTACCACATTAAAAATATGGATGTACAAGATACCCGAATTAGGAGAGTTCATGGAAACCGTCTCAAGTCATACATGATGTATCCATCATTCATAACTCGATATGAAAACAGTATTAATAAGCTACATGTAAATGTATCCAATAGACAAGCTACAGGTTAATTCGGATAATCTTCATTAAGGATAAGATGCTGCGTAATTGCACGGTTAAACTATATTAAATCCAGGAACTAAATCACAGTCAGCCGCAGTCAATCATATACGAGTATTCAATGACAAATATAACAATAGAAGAACACGTAACCCTTATCTATTTGTCATCAGCTATATCATACTCATTAATTATTAATCCATGTCATGAAATATTATCCGTCTATGAAAAGTATAAATAGAGTACAATTTTCTTATTAAATAAAACAATCTCTTTATCGAGTCTCGTCCTCTCTTGTTCCTTTTTATTCTTGGATAAATCATTTTTTTTGACGAATTCTCTTTACTCTATTACTACTACACTATTCTCAAACATGTCTATCAACTCTAACCTTTTGGCTTCCAACGAAGAAATTCTTTTTTCTGAAAGTGATCCAGCTTTCATTGGTCCTCGACTTGAAAAATCTACCATGGTTAATGGGGTGGAACTCTCTAGTCATGGTTCGCCCATTTCTAATACAGAAGACATAGAGATGGAAGAAGTAGAAGCCGGGGCACCCATTTCCCCACTTGCTGGTGTCAAGATCAGTGGCGCAGCACCACCTTCTCAGGTCTTAGGTGGTCGTAATTTAACGGCTACCATTCAGACTTTGACGAAACAGGTTGAGCAAGTTGCTGCGGCTATTACTAGTCAAGAGCTTACGGGAAAGCAACTGGCTAACCTTTCTCGTGAATACACCACCAAGTCCACCATCTTGGCCTCCTTGTTGGACCTGCAAGCAAAACTGGCTAATAACTTGGCTATACAGACCAATGGCTCTGCCATTAACGGTTCTAACAGTCAACCCACGGTAGTCCCTCAAAACTTACCTTTGTTTCAATATACTGGTAATGTGGAGAACTCGGCCTTGCCTGTCTATAAAGACATTGCTGAGTGTATCCGACGTTTTGAGGACATCCTCTTTGCGTATCGTTTGGATGTACAGGTGCATTGGCAGCGCCTCATCCCTTTCTCACTTACCCATCCCCAGCGTTCATGGTATGATGAATTACGGGTAAAGAAGAACTTATCTTGGGCCACATTCAAGGAGCAATTAACCTTGAAATACGGCATCGAATCCACTGAGGCTCAAGCTCACGCCTCAAGAGAGCTGTTAACCATCAGCATGCAACCTGATGAATCTGTGGAAAAATACACCGACCGCTTCTTGAAGCTCAAGCGTGAAGCCACACCCGTAGCTGATGATTTTTTGGCTATCTTGTTCGTGAACTCCCTTCCTGGCAGCCTCCAAAATCATGTCAATATGGCCATCGTCAGTCTGGACCAGGAGGCAAAAAATGATATCAACCTCCTTTCAAGTATCGCAAGAAAGTTTCATACGAAACAACAGACCTTGCCCAATACGTCAACCAGAAAGTTCAATAACCAACCCTCTCAAGTCAACGGGTTGAACCCTCCCAGTGGTATTCATAAAAGAAACCACCGTACGGATGGAAGGACTTGTGTTATCCATGGAAAGTGCAACCACACAACTGATCGTTGTAAGAAGGCTCAGGAACTGGGTATAACTGGCAGCATGAACAAAGAGACGTTTAGTAAGCGTTGCTTTAAGTGCAACGCTCCTTTTACTAGGGAGCATTTAAATGTTTGCCCTAAAAGGAATCAACCTCTTTCCGCTGGTTCTGCCTCCTCCTCCTCTACTGCACCTACCATAACCCGAGCATTCCGCTCACTTCAGTTGACTGGCAGTGAAGATGTACCAATGGGTACAAAAGCTTCTAAGTACAACCCTGCCAACCAACAAGACCACGATGAAGAACAGGATCTTGACGATGAAGCCGTCAAGGACATCCACTACTACTCATCACTATGTAAGTTGCAACCGTTTAATACAAAACTTCACAGTTTTAATAACAAACGTACTGATTCCTTTTTTGTACCCATCACTATAGAAAATGTCCGTACTTGGGCTTTGGTTGATACTGGGTGTAATGCTTCTACGATCTCTCCTGACCTAGCCAAAATTATAAACGTTAGAACTTTTCCTGTTTCAGGAAAATTACAATTAGCTAGTTTGAATACCTTGGTACCTAGAACTGCTATTACAGATCAAATAAAAGTATTTTATAATGGAATCAATGTCTTGCATAAATTTGAAATTTTTAAGTTTGATAAAGATATACCTATTTGTATTGGTACAGATCTTATGCCTAAGTTAAACATTAACTTGACAGGTTTAGCTGTTACGTGGGATAGTCCTAATATCTCTACAATACCTGATCTAATAGACCCTTCACCTATCAAACCTAACAAGTCACCCGCTGGCACTCACCAACAGCGTGAACAACTTATGGACGCATTACAGCCATATTTGAGCGCTAATGCTAAGATCCCTAGCACATCTGCATGTCCTCTACCTGAAGCGATAGTTCGCTTGGAAACTGAGCCAGGTAAAGCGACTTATAGACGACAGTATCCTATTGCACTGTCAATCCAGCCTAAAGTACAAGAACAGGTTGATAAATGGTTAGCAGATGGCGTGATTGAAATAGCCCCTCCTAATACTGCATTTAACTCTCCTTTGTTGACTGTACGTAAGAAGGACGCTAATGGTAATTATAGTGACGATATACGGGTATGTATAGACCCCAGACATATCAATGCAATACTCATTAAAGATCGTACCGACCGCTTTCAATTACCATTGATAGCTGAGTTGCATCAAAAAATGAGTGCTGCTACGCTATTCACAGTACTTGACCTCAAGCAAGCTTTTCATCGTCTACCTCTAGCTGAAGAGCATAGAGCACTCACAGCTTTCACATTTAACGGTCAACAATATCAATTCTGTAGAGCACCATTCGGTTTGACCCCCATACCAAATCACTTCCAACGTGTGCTAACTACTCTCTTACATGACTTGCCATACGTAACATGTTTCATTGATGATTTAACTATCGGTACTGGACCCGATATTGAGGAACATATCAAATGCGTAACTACGGTCATCGAACGACTTACATCAGCTAAATTCATTCTTAACGTTGATAAATGTCATTTTATGCAAACTTCTGTAAACATCCTGGGCTTCACTATTAGCCACAATAGTCTCTCACTGGATAGCAGAAAGGTTGCAAACGCTTTAGCGTGGCCAATACCAAAGACTGGAAAAGATATACAACGCTTTCTAGGTCTCGCTAATTATTTTCGAAGTCATCTCCCAAATTTCTCTACCATGACCGCACCGTTAGATAAACTACGTAATGAAGGTTCATTGGAACACATTTGGACTGACAAATATCTACAGGCTTTTCGAAATATACAGACAGCCTTATCTAATGCTCCTGTTTTGTCTATACCTGACATGCGTCATGAATTACAGCTAGCTACAGATGCTAGCAACACAGGAATTGGCGGTGTACTTTATCAAATTATCGACGATAAAACTCGCTATATTGGATTCGCAGCAAGAGCACTGTCGAAGTCAGAAATGAACTACTCGACAACTAAACGAGAGCTGTTAGCCATCTGTTATCTTTTTGAAAGATTTCACAAGTGGTTGTATGGATCTCATTTCACGCTGTATACTGATCATAAAAGTTTGGTTTATCTTGGCACACAAAACATTCCTAATCCCATGATGCTGAATTGGTTCGAAACTATTTTCAACTATACATTCAGAGTAATCCATCGTCCAGGAATTGAAAATGTGTTGCCGGATTCACTTTCTCGTCTTTTTTCAGACTATACGGAAAAAAGACTGGGGGGAGATAGTAATCCTCAGCAACTTTCCATAAAAAATAAAATTACAAAGTCACAGAACAAACGTACTACAGAAAACAGTACAAATATAAAACAAAGAGCTGTACAACTAGTAGACTACATGACACCACCAGAAGAAGAACGTCATAACCTATTATTAAAGGCACATCTACTTGGACACTTTGGGGCTGATGCTATTGTAAAGACAATCCACAATGATAATTTGCACTGGATTAATATTAAAAAAGATGCATTACAGCTCGTATCCAATTGTCCTGAATGTCAACAATTTAATATTGGCAAACACGGATATCACCCTCCCCGTAGTATTCTACCAGAGGGTCCTTTTGATCACGTCTGTATTGACCTTGGTACCCTGAACGTTACATCAACAGAAGGACACAATTTCATTTTAGTTCTAGTTGATCTTTTTACAAGATTTACAATTCTAAGACCATTAATGGATAAAACTGCAGTATCCATAGCTAATGAACTTAGAGATATCTTTTGCACTTTTGGTTGGCCCAAAAAACTTAGTTCAGATAACGGTACA